>NC_053395.1:12468032-12506896 GCF_905171765.1 Bufo bufo
GTCAAAATACTCATTTGCCTAATAATTCTGCACGCAGTGTACAAGAAGATGTATAACTAATACCAGCTGTACATATATAATTATATACAGGAGATGCCCAGGTTATACCAGCATGGTCCATATCACTGTATACAAGAAGATGTATAACTTATATCAGCTGTACATATATAATTATATACAGGAGATACCCAGGTTATACCAGCTGTACATATATAATTATATACAGGAGATGCCCGATTTATACAAGCATGGTCCATATCACTATATACAAGAAGATGTATAACTAATACCAGCTGTACATATATAATTATATACAGGAGATGCCCAGGTTATACCAGCTGTACATATATAATTATATACAGGAGATGCCCAGGTTATACCAGCTGTACATATATAATTATATACAGGAGATGCCCAGGTTATACCAGCATGGTCCATATCACTATATACAAGAAGATGTATAACTTATACCAGCTGTACATATATAATTATATACAGGAGATACCCAGGTTATACCAGCATGGTCCATATCACTATATACAAGAAGATGTATAACTAATACCAGCTGTACATATATAATTATATACAGGAGATGCCCAGGTTATACCAGCATGGTCCATATCACTGTATACAAGAAGATGTATAACTTATATCAGCTGTACATATATAATTATATACAGGAGATACCCAGGTTATACCAGCTGTACATATATAATTATATACAGGAGATGCCCGATTTATACAAGCATGGTCCATATCACTATATACAAGAAGATGTATAACTAATACCAGCTGTACATATATAATTATATACAGGAGATGCCCAGGTTATACCAGCTGTACATATATAATTATATACAGGAGATGCCCAGGTTATACCAGCTGTACATATATAATTATATACAGGAGATGCCCAGGTTATACCAGCATGGTCCATATCACTATATACAAGAAGATGTATAACTTATACCAGCTGTACATATATAATTATATACAGGAGATGCCCAGGTTATACCAGCATGGTCCATATCACTATATACAAGAAGATGTATAACTTATACCAGCTGTACATATATAATTATATACAGGAGATGCCCAGGTTATACCAGCATGGTCCATATCACTATATACAAGAAGATGTATAACTAATACCAGCCGTACATATATAATTATATACAGGAGATACCCAGGTTATACCAGCATGGTCCATATCACTATATACAAGAAGATGTATAACTTATACCAGCTGTACATATATAATTATACACAGGAGATACCCAGGTTATACCAGCATGCTCCATATCACTATATACAAGAAGATGTATAACTTATACCAGCTGTACATATATAATTATATACAGGAGATGCCCAGGTTATACCAGCATGGTCCATATCACTATATACAAGAAGATGTATAACTTATACCAGCTGTACATATATAATTATATACAGGAGGTACCCAGGTTATACCAGCATGCTCCATATCACTATATACAAGAAGATGTATAACTTATACCAGCTGTACATATATAATTATATACAGAAGATACCCAGGTTATACCAGCATGCTCCATATCACTATATACAAGAAGATGTATAACTTATACCAGCTGTACATATATAATTATATACAGGAGGTACCCAGGTTATACCAGCATGGTCCATATCACTATATACAAGAAGATGTATAACTTATACCAGCTGTACATATATAATTATATACAGGAGATACCCAGGTTATACCAGCTGTACATATATAATTATATACAGGAGATGCCCAGGTTATACCAGCATGGTCCATATCACTATATACAAGAAGATGTATAACTAATACCAGCTGTACATATATAATTATATACAGGAGATGCCCAGGTTATACCAGCATGGTCCATATCACTATATACAAGAAGATGTATAACTTATACTATCTGTACATATATAATTATATACAGGAGATACCCAGGTTATACCAGCTGTACATATATAATTATATACAGGAGATACCCAGGTTATACCAGCATGCTCCATATCACTATATACAAGAAGATGTATAACTTATACCAGCTGTACATATATAATTATATACAGGAGAAGATACCCAGGTTATACCAGCTGTACATATATAATTATATACAGGAGATACCCAGGTTATACCAGCATGCTCCATATCACTATATACAAGAAGATGTATAACTTATACCAGCTGTACATATATAATTATATACAGGAGATACCCAGGTTATACCAGCATGGTCCATATCACTATATACAAGAAGATGTATAACTTATACCAGCTGTACATATATAATTATATACAGGAGATGCCCAGGTTATACCAGCATGGTCCATATCACTATATACAAGAAGATGTATAACTAATACCAGCCGTACATATATAATTATATACAGGAGATACCCAGGTTATACCAGCATGGTCCATATCACTATATACAAGAAGATGTATAACTAATACCAGCTGTACATATGCAGCAGGCTGAATCCAGCCTGCTTTTGTGGGAGGGGCGTAGGGGGCTTCTTAAGCCCAAGCCGCCCAGCTCACCGGGTGCACGTCCTCTCTCGCCTGACGCTGGTAGGAGGAGCTGCACCCGTCACTTGCATTTACGGCCCGTAAGCTGCCTGCACGTGCAGCGGTTTCTGCACGCCAGAACCGCCAACTCCAAGGTAAATCCCCCCTTCGGTAACCTCATCCCCGTCCACCACCCTCCTCAGCAACCGCCCGTCCCCCCGCCACCAGTCTCCTCCGCACCCCGCCCGGTCACTTGCCTCCTCTCCTTCCGCTTCCGTCTCGCCGGCTTGCGCTCCAACCTGGAGCGCATCACGTGAACCGCGGCTCGGCGTCCCGGAAGTCGCGGGAGCGGGCGGCTTCCGTCTCTGGCCCCGGCTCGTCCTCCTCTCGTTCCCAGCGCTCGTGGATGCACGGATATCCACGGAGCGTCGGGGATTCGCCTAGCTTCAGCGGCGCTCCCCCCACCCCCCCCCCCGGACCCAGCCGGACCGCTGCCGGGTGCCGTTGGTCGTGGGGGGGGGAGGATATGGATAGCGCTGCATTCTCAGCTCCCGCCCGTCGCCTCGCCGCCAGTCTCCTCCGCTCCCCGCCCGGGTTCACTTGCCTCCTCTCCTGCCGCTTCAGTCTCGCCGGCTTGCGCTCCAACCTGGAGCGCATCACGTGACAAAAGCGCGGCGTCCCGGAAGTCGGCGGGAGCAGGCGCTTCCTTCTCTGGCCCCGGCTCGTCCTCCTCTCGCTCCCACCGCTCGGGGAGGCGCGGATATCCACGAGCGTCTGGGGGGGGAGAGAGGGGGGGGCCTGGAAGACAGCCCAGCTTGCTGCCTGGCGTGCCCCCGCCACCCCCACTTCCTCCGGTCACCCTGCCCGGGCCGGTACCCCGCTCCCGACCGCGGCAGGGGGCCAGGGAGGAAGGGAAAAGAAAGAAAAGAAAAGAAAAAGAAAAAAAAAAACAGTACATCACCAAACACCGCCTTCACATGGCCATCCACGTCTAAAAAATAAAAAAAAAAAAAAAAAAAAACGCACACCCCCCCCCCCCCTCCCTATCCACCTTCCATCATCCCTGGCACCCCCATCGGGGAGGGACCAGTACGGTCTTCGCTCGGCATCTGTCCCTCCCCCCTTCCCTGGACACCGGTTCGCACACCCACCACCACTGGGGCATTTCCCCGCGCGGGTTGGCCTCCCCCTTTGCGCTGGTCCGGTCCCCTCCCCCGCCGAGCGTCGCCCGCGGCCGGGGGGGGGGGGCCCCGGCGGCTCCACCAGCCCAGCACCCGCCAGGTGACCAGCGTCATCCTTCTTTCGGGTGGTCACGTCTGGGTAACCAAAAAAAAATAAATAAATAAATAAATAAATATATAAAAATTTTCATGTTTCCCAACCCGTCCACCCTCCACTACCTTTTGTCCGCAGGAACGCCCTGCTCTCTTCTCATCTCTTTCCGCTCTTTTTAAAAAAAAATAAAAAAAAAGTTCACAGGCAAGGCCGGTTTCCATCCGACATCGCCTGGCCGTGTCCCTATCTCTCTCTTTGTTTTTTCGCTCGGGTCACGCAACCCAGGTGTCTTCAAGGTGGTACGCCCACCTCGCATTCCCACACCTTACCCCCGGGCCGGGTACGCCCAGGCCCCACTTTGTCCCAACAGTCTTCTTCACAGGGTAACGCCCTGAACCGCCCCTCAACCCGTCCACCCAGGATCGCCGGGCTCACAATTCTCTCAGCGTCCCCCTCGCTACAACCCCATCGGTTCCGCAAGGACGCAACCCTACCCACGTGTTTTTCCACTCTTTGGCTCGCCGCTGCAGCAGTCACCGCGCCATCCCCCCGGCTCCGGACCCGGTCACATGCCAGGAAACCTCTGGTCTCGCACCGTTGCGCTTTCCTTAAATTCAACACGTTCGGTCTTGTCCTTTCAGGTGACTAAGCTACTCCGTGAGTGCTCCCTTGGAATCCTTTGGCCCCCTTTTTTTGTCGTCCAGGTAAGTAGCGGCCACGATTCACTATTCCGGCCGCCCGGCACAGCCAATCGTGGCATCATATACTGTTCTTTTCAGGTGAACCAGGGATAATCTCGGCTTCGCCAGGTCGCTTCCGTCCCCTCTGTTCACGGCATTAACAGCTCCAGCATCTTAAGGTAAGGTTATAAACCACGCCCAGTAAGGGGACCTCGCGTCCTCCGGCCTCGCCCCGACGCTGGGCACCTCCGTCCCGCCACGCGCTTCTCTCTGTAATACCACCCGCACCCACCTCGCTTCCCCCTCCAGCTTTCCTTTCCCCTCTTCGTTTCAGCTCCAACGTGTCCCACGTGTCCAACATCGAGGACGCTCTATCGATCGTGGAGTCTGCGGTATCGGAACGGGCAAGTCGCTCTTCTTACCGGACTTGGACCATCCCCAAGATGATTGCCGAGCTGGACAAGCGAGGATACCGCCATTTCGGCCACAGCCCGAAAGGCCGAATTATATCACCTATTGTTTCCCGGAGCCATCCACAGGGTCCACGGAGCAGATCCCCATGTCGACCATACCAGCTGTCACTAACGCAGCTACACGCCACGATAAACAATTTGTCCAGTTCCAATCTGTGACATGAACACCAGGCTCCAGCAGTCGAAAGCAGGGACGCTTCACCTGCCGCACCCTCCAGTCCCGCCCCTGTCCCTTCCACTTCCAGCCATCTTCCCTCAGGTAGGTTGTCTGGGCCCGCCCGAATAGCCCCCTCCTTTTTCGTCCCCGAAAACCTGCGCAGGGACATTATCGCAGGCAAGGGACGTGAACCTGGCTGCGGTCCTCATCTCCACGCACGACACGGTGGAAAACCGGACCATCGCTTGCGGGGACGTGTCCCGTAGTCCCTGAAGGACAAAGACGCGAGGTTGAACAAAAAACTCTCCATCCAGAGTTCGTACTTGCAGTTCAGCCTCTACCGCGACATCATCTGCGCAGCACACCCAGCCAGAAGAGAGGAGCTGGACGCATATTTATACAGGGTCACGGAGCTTGGGCACAAATACGGATGATTTGCTTATTACGACTATTCACCGGTCATTTTCGCGCGAAGGCAAGCTGCAGCCCTCGCCCAGTTCCAGCATATCACCACTGGGCCTCCCCTCGACATGGAGTATTCTGCAGACATTTTGCAGGTCTCAGGTCTCCTTTTTTGCTCCTTCTGCCAGTCAGTCCTGCACGCCTCCGATTGGTGCCCAAGCTCCCACGCCTCCCCCCTGCAAAACAGCAGCCGAGCACTTCGGCCCCCCAGAAACCGGGTCCGCTCCTGGACAAATTGGGTCGCCCCATCGTGTACCTGGGAAAAAAACCAGTTGTGCAACAACTTCAACTCCAGCTTCTGCAACTATAGCAATGTAAGGCGCTCCACATTTGTTCCACCTGCTCCGGGCCCACCCCCCAGTCCACCTGCTCCCAGCGCATCGGCCAAAAGCTGACTGGCCGACATTAATGTCCCCCTTCTCATCTCCCTCCTCAAATACCACCACGATCCCGCCTTCGTCCAATTCCTGCATTCCGGTTTTATTCATCAGGCTTCCACACCGGCCTGGTCACCCTGCCTCGGGATTCCTGGGAGACCCCCAATCCTCAGGTCAGCCATGACGGACCCGGCCCTCGGTGGATTCCCTTCTGCAGGTCGAGCTGCTGAAGGGTTTCATCATAGGGCCTTTTCCCACCCCTCCCTTCCAAGTCTACAGGGTGAGCCCATTGGGTTGGTCCGCAGCAAAAATTCCAATAAAAACCGACCTAATAATTGATTTGTCAGCGCCTCATGCATCCAGCAGCACCCCGAGCCTCAATTCGTTGATACCATCGGAAGAATACTCCATGCGCTATTCTTCCCTGGACGAGGCCATCCAACTCATTCCTACAGGTAGGGGCAGGGGCTTGGCTCTCTAAAGCGGACATTTCGGACGCTTTCAAGCTTCTACCAATCCAGCCCCACCTCTGGATGGTTTCACGGATCAAATGGAGGGACCAGTATTACTTTGCCACCCCGCCTCACGTTGGGTCAAAGAGCAGGCCCCTGGCTCTTTGATCAGTTCGCCCAGGGCCCTCCATTGGATCCTGGTAAACCACGCAACTGTCCCAGAGTCATACACTTACCTGGACAGTTTCTTACTGGTCGAGAACCCAAACCCTGTGCCCGACAGGTTGGAAAGCCTCCTCAGCATTTTTTCCGCCTTACCAGGTCCCAGTGGCGCCATCAAAGGTTGACGGCCCTAGCACGGTCCTCACCTTCTTGGGTTATCACGCTCGATACCTGCAGAATGGAAGCCAGACACCCAGAGGACAAAACTAGTCAGGCTCCAGTCAGTCATTTCTGCTCACATCGGTTCCTGAACCATGTCCAAGGGCGACCTGCCAGTCGCTGTTGGGGTTCTCTCAATTTTGCAACCCGCATCATGCCGCAGGGACGATCCCTTCACAGCAAGACTCCTCCAGTTGTTACCCACAGCCTCAACCCAGGGACCTCGCTGTATCCAACTGGACCCGGGAAGCCCTGGCCGACCGGGACATGTGGAGGGTCTTTCTGTCAGCATGGAATGGCATCTCCATGTTCGTCCCTCACTGGAGCCCCACCTGCCCGACCGTGTACTCTGACGCGGCAGCATCCGTCGGGTTCGGCGCCTTGTTCGGCCACCAGTGGTTCGCTGCTTCCTGGCCCTCCCAGATCCTCTCAGACCCTCAAGCCATCCCAGTCCTCTCCTCTCCTTGAATTGTACCCCCATCGTGGCAGCAGCTCAAGTCTGGGGCAAAGTATGAGCAACATGCCCGTGCGTTTTTTCACCGACGTCGACATCATCTCCAAAGGCAGATCCAGTTCACCCCAAAGTCATGCGCTTCCTACGCAAACTCACCTGGCTTGCCCTCAAGTTCAATTTCCATGTTTCTTGCACCCACATCCAGGGGATCAGGAACGTCGCAGCGGATGCCTTGTCTCGCTTAAAACTGACTCTCTTCTTCCAGGTCATGCCTCAAGCCGACAGAAATCGGGATCCCACCCTCGGACTTCGGCTCTCTGATCCTGGACTAGACAGGCACCTAGTCATGGCTCATACTCTCATCCGCAAGTCCCTGTCCCGAAAACTCCACAAGGAACTACCAGTCGGGTTGGAAAGCTTTCGAGGTATTTCGTCACCATTCACCCCAGGGGCAACGTAAGCGAAACCGCTTTCATCAATGGCTTTCCTGGCATACTGCCACAAGGACCTACACCTCTCCGTCAGCACCATCAGATCGTAACTGTCAGTGAGTCCAGCATCACCTCATGATCCGTCAGCCAGACAGCAACCCTATCTTTTCTTCCCACGCCATCAAAGCGCACACTGCGGGGGTATCAAAAATGCTCTCACAAATCCGGACCCGCCAGGCAACCCGTCTCAGGGGACTGTTCAGGAGAACTCTCATCCTCCCTAGACGGCAGTCCTTTTGGCCCTTTCAGAAGCTGCATTCTCAAAGCCGCCCTCTACCTAAGCTTCTACGGCTTTCTCCGGCCGGGGGAATTCACCGGCACCTCTCCTCACAACTCAGGCCCGGCTCTAAACCAACTCACCCGTAGTCGCGAGCGTTTCACCTTCACCTTGCCAGTCTCCAAAACCTCACAAATCGGGCCCCCAGTGCACATAGAATACTTCCCGACTTCCAACTCCTGGTGTCCCGTGGCCGTCCTCAACGGGTTACTCACCACACTGGGCAATCGGGCTCCCGCCAGCCCTCTCCTTCCTTTCCCGTCACGACCTCTCACGTCCTCGCAGTTTGTCAAACACATTCGCAGCCTCGCGTCCGGGTTTGGGTTCAACCCCCAGGCCATCACGGGCCATTCATTCCGGATCGGAGCCGCCTCCGCCGCCTCCAAACATGGGGTCCCGGCCCATATCATCCGCAAGATGGGCCGCTGGAAGTCCTCTTGCTTCTCACGATACATCCCGCACCCGAAAGCCGAAATCGCTGCGGCTTTCTCTGACTTAGTTCTGTAGTACCATCTTTCACAATAAAGAGTCGCTCCTTACACCTTTCCTACTCGTATTTTGCCCCCTTTATTTGGCCTACCCTCGTCACGTGGCAACAGGCACACCACCAGCCACTGTAGCTAGATTAGGTTCAGTCACACTCCACAGGCTTCGCGCCGCAGCCAGGCCCACAAATGCAGCAGGCTGAATCCAGCCTGCTTTTGTGGGAGGGGCGTAGGGGGCTTCTTAAGCCCAAGCCGCCCAGCTCACCGGGTGCACGTCCTCTCTCGCCCCTCCCTCCCGACCCTTCTCTTTACATCTCCCATAGGGTATGCCCCCTTTATTTGGCCTACCCTCGTCACGTGGCAACAGGCACACCACCAGCCACTGTAGCTAGATTAGGTTCAGTCACACTCCACAGGCTTCGCGCCGCAGCCAGGCCCACAAATATAATTATATACAGGAGCCCACAGCTGTTCAGACCATGTATTGTGGTATTGGCAGACTACACTCCAGAAGCAAACTAAAGCCGCCCCGTAATATTCTGTGGTGTGTGGAAGTAAATTAAATTGCAATATTATGTGAGAACTATAACCGTACAGAACAGTGCTATCTCGGCACTACATGGTGGTATTCTTTGGGCTTTATATGGCAGTATTATATTAAATATAAATGGGAGTATTATTTTGCCACTATAATGGTATTATATGGGCTTTATATACCTGCATTATTTTAGAACTTTGTGATGGTATTATATAGACTTTATATGGCATTAGTATATTGGGTTCGGTTACAGTAGAAATCAATTTATAAAAGTTATTACATGAAGTCTCTCGAGAGACTTCGCGAAGGAATAACTTCGGCTCCTAATACTGTACGGAGCGCTCGCTCCATACAGCATAGAAACTAAGTTTTATGCGAATCGGCTTTGGATGTTTCATCTGAAGTCAATTCGCTCATCCCTATATGGCAGTATCATCTTGACACCTTATGATGGTATTATATGTGGTTTGCAAAGCAGTATTATCTTGGCACTATATAATTTATGTGGGTTTTATATGTCATTATTATCTAGGCAGTATATGGGGGTATTATATTTGTTTTATCGCACTATTATCCTGGCACTATATAGTGGTTTTGGAATTATCTGGTGGCATTATGTGGGCTTTATATGGCATTAGTATATTGGCGCTAAGCAATATTATGTTGGGTAAATATGGCGGTATTATCTTGACACTATATGGTGGTATTATGTGTGGTTTTTATAGCAGTATTATCTTGGCATTATATGATGTATGTGGGTTTTATATAGCAGTATTATTAAGCAGTATATGGAGGTAGTATGTTGAATTTACAGCAGTATTATCGTGACTCTATGGTGGTATTTTTGTAGTGAGCATGAGATTATGAAGCGACTGCCGTCACCGGCTCCTTGGTGGTCATTGCTTTCCTGAGCCTCAGAACATTTTAAGTCCTTCTGGGTCCAGTATTTGTGGTCCTGATCCCGCATTAGTCGCGGCTCGTGTTGACTGGAAAGTTAAAGGCGTCTTAAATTTTTGATATTTTTTTAATTTCCGTGCAGAGAGCGGAAACGTCGCCCTGGGAGCTGAGCGCAGAGACTGAGCGCAGGAAGTGAGTCACCTGCTGCAGCCCTGCGGTGACACCGCCGCGTGGTCCGTGGTGACTGTAGGGAGAGCAGAGCAATGTGCTGCAGATTCTCCGAGAGGTCACTAATGTTATAGCCCAGGTCGGCTGCAGCTCTGTATAATTTACAGGGAATATAGCGCCATCTAGTGCACAGCATCAACGTGTATACAAGAACATAAACTGCCCTGTCTGGTGAAGGCTTGACGAGCTGCTATTGAGTTGTATCAGTTTCTGGCAAAGCTGGGTGCCTATACATCCAACATTACAGTACAGACCAACAATTCGATTCTTATGTACAGGACGTTCTAATCTGCGGTCCCTTTTACGCCCCCAGCAATAACGCTTTTAAAGCAAATTTGCATAAGCCCCACCCCTTTTGTGAACTACGAGGCAGGCCAGGCAACTGCTGCGGGGCTCTTGGAGAAGTGGGGCTCAGCCCTGATTGCTCTGTCCCCTTTGACGCCGAGTGAGAACCTGTTTAGGATTCCCATCGACAGAAACGTCAGCAAGGAGTACGGGGTGAGGAAATGGCCAAAGGGTCATGGAACTGGAGCGGAGGGGCAACAGACACCAGGCGGTAAAATGTAGTGACATAATGGCGCCCTCTGCTGTGTATTGTATTGAGGGTGCCATATAAATACCAGGAAATAATCCTGACTCCATGATTATGGATTAGCAGGAAAGTTGAAGGTTTGGAATCTGGTCCTGAGAGGATGACAGATAAAGGCCCAGTGCACGAGATGGCGGAATATCACAAACATGTAAAACCAGAGGTCATAATTCACCAGGAGGACATCTTTATTAGAAAGATCCCATTCCACATACAGAGGGTAAAATCAGCAATCATCCAATAATAATCCATAATAATTAACCCTTCAGCAGACAACTAAGCTACATACATGATACTACAGATGTAACACGCGTAGAAGTGCCAGAATAAATAAATGCCTGCACTACGCCTTTTCACCACTAGGAGCTTTAGAGTATTCACTGCAGCTGCCTGAATGTAACTTTGCGCTGCAGCACGCTATGTGGTCAAAAGGAGTACTGCAAGTAAAATGAAAATAAAAAAATAATAGGAAGGGGGGAGAAAACTGGAAAGCTCCTCCCTGATACCCCCTGGGCAGCCGAAGGATGCACCTAATCTATGACAAGGCGCATGTCCCGTCATAAATTAGGCGTATCCTCCTGCAGTCCATGCGCCTAACCAAAAATCTACAACAGCAATCAGAGCAGCCGTAGATAAATTTGTCTGGGTGGCTGCCCACGCCCCTTCTCCGGCCTTGCCACGCCCCCTTTAAAAAAAGTGGAAAGGACAGCAAAAAAGTGTATGTGACAATTTTTGCAACTTTTTGACACCACTTTTCTAGTGCAAAGATGATAAATCATGTAAAGTCACCGACCCAGGCTTCTGGAACAGAAAGTACCAGGACCTCCCGGGAGGCCGAGAAGCCCCAGCATGGGAGCGGCAGAGGGTGTGCCCAACAGATCAGATCACCCGTTAGAATCGGCTGCAGAAAATCCACCACAAAATCTGCATCAAAATTTACACAATTAGATGCAGATTTTCTGGCAGATTTTTTTGCAGATTCTGGATCGGATTGGCTATGGAAATCCAACCTGTGTGGAACTACCACTCGAGACACTGAGGGGGTGAAGCATCTCTATATTTGGAGTTCTTTAAATCTGTGTCGTGCTCAGAACCCTCACAGTGTATCGGTTATGAGTGGTGTGTTCCTTTAAATTAGCGTTCACCCTTGCGATTTCATTAGTAATCCTAACTCCGGATTCTCACCCAGCCGTCCCGCCATACCAGGAACACGGCATGAAGGGGCTCCGTGAAAGTGGCAGTGAAGGTGTGGAGATGTCTAATGGGCTCACCCAGTTGGTAGAAGGACAGCCGCCCAGCATCGTAGTCCAAATATACCCCCAGCCTCTGCAGTGGTGACTCAGTCTCTAGTGGGATCTCTTTTGCTCCGTGAGCTACTAGGTAGTCCTTCTGACACAAGCGCAAACACCAGGATTTGCTGTTCTGTCCAATCCCGGACAGATCCCCCTTCCGCTCCATGCTGGGATAAGCTGCCCCCACTCTCCAGTTCCCCAGTTCACTGGTCTCCACTTCCCAGTAATTCTGTCCGGAGTTAAAACTCTGAAAACTCAGAACCTGACAATAGTTTTTAAATCTCTGTGGAGTTTTTGCCCAGATCGGGGACTTGGACCACGTGGCACTCTTCAGGTCTCCAGACACGGCCACATCAACTGCGGCCGTCTTAATGTCCAGCAGTAAGTTCTGGACGCTGAAGCTTTGTTTTACGTCAGACGCGATACTGGATAAAGCCGACTGTAGGTTTAACGAAATCAGAACTTCATCCAGATCACCGACAGCCTGAAGCTTCTTACCAAGCCCTTCATCAGTCTCAGCTCTGCTGATGTCCCGTCCTTGGAGGACAATGAGCGGATCCGTCACTTGGCACACCTCCTCGATGTGCGTCAACTTCCTGGAAAGCTCCTCCCTCCTTATCTCCATTTGTTGGATCAGATCAGTGACTGAGAGTGACACTTTATCCCTCTGTCTGGAGATGTCACACAATATCCGTTCTTCTAGAGATTGGAGCTGAACCCTGATGTCCTTAAACAGATCAGTCACCCTTGTCGTTACATTGGCCGCCTTCTCCTGGACTCCTATCCTATGTTCTTGTAAACTTTGGATGCTCTTTTCTGTCTCTTCACGTTTCGTGGTCAGTTTCTCCAGAACTTTTCTCAGTTTTTCCTTCTTCTTCTCAGACGCCTCCTTAAGAAGTTCCACTTGGTGTCCTCTATGTTCTCCGAAGACACAACAGGACACACAGATGCAGGTGGCGTCCTTACAGCAGTAATACTTCAGCATTTCCCGATGGGTGGCACATTTTCTGTTGTCTATGGAACTGGTGGGCTCCGTCAAGACATGATCCGTGGATTTGCTGTGGACGCTCAGGTGGACGTCACATAGAGAAGCTTCGCACATCAGGCAGGTCTTAACAGCTGGGACAGAGGAGTGGACGCAGTACGTGCAGGAGATCCCAGCTGCCTTGGCCTCTGGTTGCGTTGACAGGAAATGCTCCACGATGTTACAAAGTTTCATGTTCCTTCGCAACGCCGGGCGCTTTAGGTACTGTGCGCGGCACTCGGGGCAGGTGTAAGCTCCGTCCCTGTCCTGCCGATCCAGCACTGAGTGGATACACATCTGACAGAAGCTGTGCCCACACCTCAGGGTTACCGGCTCTGTGTAGATATTGAGACAGATGGAGCAGTTTAGCTCGTCCTTTAAATCTGCAGTCGCCATTGTGTGCGGGAGAAGTAGAGCTGAGAAACAGCAGTGCCGAGTGTGCGCTTCAGACTTCAGCTGTTGTAGGCATGTATTTCTCCAAGCCCTGAATGTCTCAGCTGTTCCGTCTTGTAATTACACTATGGCCAACCTTCAGGCACTCAGGGGGAACCTGATCTGCCACCGACACCGTGGTCCCCACAACAAACTGACAACCCAAAGTGACATATCCCAAGAACACAGAGCTAACATCAGTTCTTGAGAAAGCTGGGTGACAACCAATATGGCTGTTCAAAATGGAAAGTCTACTTAAGGATTCGCTAATAAGGATACTTCGGGTAGATTTATTGTTCAGGAGCTGGGAAAAATGACTGACAACCCTTGTGAGAGCTATAATGGCAGCCATATCGGTTGTCACCCAGCTTTCCTAGAAATGTTTATTAACCTGTCAGATGAAGATGACCGCAGGGCTGAGATTTAACAGGAGGTTCTAGATTTTTGGGAAAGGCTCAATAATAAATCCTGTTGTCAGGTGCTGGAATTCAGACTAAAAACGTGTTGTCAGCAGCCGGGGAGGACACTGAGCGAGCAGCATCAGATTACAGGCTATTTCTGGCGATCATAAAAGGTGACGGCCAAAATAGACGGCGGTGGGTACAGTTCTCCTAAAATTATCCCGTCCTCCCTGAGGAGTCAGGTTTAAGGTGGAGAGACCCTGACTTCAGCGGTATTATTGTTATACATGAGATACTGACATAACTAAATAACTGAATCCAGGGATCTGTAAATCTCATAGAGCCACATTTCATTCACAGGAGATCATAGATCACACATCAGGTGATGAGACATTTTACATTTCATTGCATCTCATAAGAGTTCTTCCGGGGCCCTGTCTACCATTGTGTAGCTCCAGCTCTACTTTTACGTCTGGGAAGTGACGAGACAATTGCTGGAGTTTTGGGAGAGGAATGTGGCCCCGTTCTTGTCTGATGTAGGGTTCTCGATGTTCAACAGTCCTGGGTAGAGATGAGCGAATTGACTTCGGATAGTACATCAGAAGTCGATTCGCTGAAAACTTTGTACTAATACTGTACGGAGATCCCGCTCCGTACAGTATTAAAGGGCTTCTGTCACCCCACTAAACTCTTCTTTTTTTTTGGGGTACTTATAATCCCTATACTGCGATATATCTATACATTATGCTAGTAATCATTTTCGTTCAGTAGATAATGTAAAAAACATACTTTTATAATATGCAAATTACCTGTCTACCAGCAAGTAGGGCCGCAAAAAACCGCCCCCTCCTCCTGTTTATTGACAGGGCCAGCCGCGATCTCCTCCTCCGGCTGGCTATGTCTGCATTTCAAAAATCGCGCGCCTGTCTTGATTCGGCGCAGGCGCTCTGAGAGAAGGAGGCTCGCCGAAAGAGAAGAAGTCATTGGCGCAGGCGCACTGAGGGAGTGCTGAGGAGGCGAGCCTCCTTCTCTCAGAGCGCCTGCGCCGAATCAAGACAGGCGCGCGATTTTTGAAATGCAGACATAGCCAGCCGGAGGAGGAGATCGCGGCTGGCCCTGTCAATAAACAGGAGGAGGGGGCGGTTTTTTGCGGCCCTACTTGCTGGTAGACAGGTAATTTGCATATTATAAAAGTATGTTTTTTACATTATCTACTGAACGAAAATGATTACTAGCATAATGTATAGATATATCGCAGTATAGGGATTATAAGTACCCCAAAAAAAAAAAAAGTTTAGTGGGGCGACAGAAGCCCTTTAAAATGTATTGGCTCCGATGAGCAGAAATTATTACTTTGCAAAGTCTCGTGAGACTTCATGTAATAACTTTGTGAATTAATTATTACTGCATAAAACCTTGGAACTGAACTCGGGTTCGGTTCCAAGGTACCACACAGAACCGAACCCAAGTTTGGTACCAAGGTTTTTTACTGTAATAATTCCCAAAGTTATTACACGAAGTCTCACGAGACTTTGCGAAGTAATAACTTCGGCTCATCAGAGCCAATACAGTCTAATACTGTACGGAGGAGAAGTTTCGTACAGTATTAGAACCAAGTTTTTTGCTAATCGACTTCGGATGGTACATCCAATGTCAATTCAATCATCTCTAGTCCTGGATCTTCTTTGCTGGATTTACCGTTTCATGGAAGCACCAAATGTTTTCTCTCGGTGAAAGGTCTGGACTGCAGGTGGCCGATTCAGCACCTGGACTCTTCTTCCTGCTGTTGTGATGGATGCAGGATGTGGTTTAGTGTTGTCTTACGGAAATATGCAAAGTCTTCCCTGAAAGAGACGTCTGGATGGGAGCAGATCTTCTTCTAAAACCTCTATATACTGTTCAGCGTTGATACAGCCTCTCATAGGCACTAATGTAAACCCACACCATCAGGGATGCAGGCCTCTGATAATAAGCTGGACGGTCCCTTTCCGCCTGAGTCTGCAGGACACGGCCTCCATGGTTTATAAAAAGAATTTCACATTTTGATTCATCAGACCACAGCACAGTTTTCAATTTTGCTGCAGTCCGCCGTGTTTCTGGATCGTGGCTTCTTCTTTGCATGATACGATGTAACTCGCATTTGTGGATCTTCTGTGGATATAATATGAATCTATGACATTTACACATCATCCTGTTATATTATGTACTATTATAGTTTCATACTATTATACTACATATCATATTCTGCCAGTGGCAGGGAGGAGGATGGGGACAATGCTGTTGCCAGTGTTGCTGCACAGTAATGTTTGTTTGGAGCTCCTGGGACGGATTTTGTGTTGCACAGTTTTATTTTGTGTTGCAGAGTATATGTCTGACAATGCTGGAGAGGTATTTATGATTCACTGGAATATTCAGTACTGCTGAGGAGGTGAACTGTGCTGCACTGTGCTATGTGCGGCTGCAGAGGTACAATGTGGTGCAATGTGGTATTCAGCACTGCTGGGGAGGTGTACTGTGCTGCACTGTGGTATGTGTGGCTGCAGAGGTATAATGTGGTGCAGTGTGGTATTCAGCACTGCTGGGGAGGTGTACTGTGGCTGCACTGTGGTATGTGTGGCTGCAGAGGTATAATGTGGTGCAGTGTGGTATTCAGCACTGCTGGGGAGGTGTACTGTGCTGCACTGTGGTATGTGTGGCTGCAGAGGTACAATGTGGTGCAATGTGGTGTTCAGCACTGCTGGGGAGGTGTACTGTGCTGCACTGTGGTATGTGTGGCTGCCGAGGTATAATGTGGTGCAATGTGGTATTCAGCCACTGCTGGGGAGGTGTACTGTGCTGCACTGTGGTATGTGTGGCTGCCGAGGGTATAATGTGGTGCAATGTGGTGTTCAGCACTGCTGGGAGGTGTACTGTGCTGCACTGTGGTATGTGTGGCTGCCGAGGTATAATGTGGTGCAATGTGGTGTTCAGCACTGCTGGGGAGGTGTACTGTGCTGCACTGTGGTATGTGTGGCTGCAGAGGTACAATGTGGTGTTCAGCACTGCTGAGGAGGTGTACTGTGCTGCACTGTGGTATGTGTGGCTGCAGAGGTATAATGTGCTACAATGTGGTGTTCAGCACTGCTGAGGAGGTGTACTGTGCTGCACTGTGGTATGTGTGGCTGCAGAGGTATAATGTGGTGCAATGTGGTGTTCAGCACTGCTGAGGAGGTGTACTGTTGCTGCACTGTGGTATGTGTGGCTGCAGAGGTATAATGTGATGCAATGTGGTGTTCAGCACTGCTGAGGAGGTGTACTGTGCTGTACTGTGGTATGTGTGGCTGCAGAGGTATAATGTGGTGCAATGTGGTGTTCAGCACTGCTGAGGAGGTGTACTGGGCTGCACTGTGGTATGTGTGGCTGCAGAGGTACAATGTGGTGTTCAGCACTGCTGGGGAGGTGTACTGTGCTGCACTGTGGTATGTGTGGCTGCAGAGGTACAATGTGGTGCAATGTGGTGTTCAGCACTGCTGGGGAGGTGTACTGTGCTGCACTGTGGTATGTGTGGCTGCAGAGGTATAATGTGGTGCAATGTGGTGTTCAGCACTGCTGAGGAGGTGTACTGTGCTGCACTGTGGTATGTGTGGCTGCAGAGGTATAATGTGGTGCAATGTGGTGTTCAGCACTGCTGAGGAGGTGTACTGTGCTGCACTGTGGTATGTGTGGCTGCAGAGGTACAATGTGGTGCAATGTGGTGTTCAGCACTGCTGGGGAGGTGTACTGTGCTGCACTGTGGTATGTGTGGCTGCCGAGGTATAATGTGGTGCAATGTGGTGTTCAGCACTGCTGGGGAGGTGTACTGTGCTGCACTGTGGTATGTGTGGCTGCAGAGGTACAATGTGGTGTTCAGCACTGCTGAGGAGGTGTACTGTGCTGCACTGTGGTATGTGTGGCTGCAGAGGTATAATGTGCTACAATGTGGTGTTCAGCACTGCTGAGGAGGTGTACTGTGCTGCACTGTGGTATGTGTGGCTGCAGAGGTATAATGTGGTGCAATGTGGTGTTCAGCACTGCTGAGGAGGTGTACTGTGCTGCACTGTGGTATGTGTGGCTGCAGAGGTATAATGTGGTGCAATGTGGTGTTCAGCACTGCTGAGGAGGTGTACTGTGCTGCACTGTGGTATGTGTGGCTGCAGAGGTATAATGTGGTGCAGTGTGGTATTCAGCACTGCTGAGGAGGTGTACTGTGCTGCACTGTGGTATGTGTGGCTGCAGAGGTACAATGTGGTGCAATGTGGTGTTCAGCACTGCTGAGGAGGTGTACTGTGCTGCACTGTGGTATGTGTGGCTGCAGAGGTACAATGTGGTGCAATGTGGTGTTCAGCACTGCTGAGGAGGTGTACTGTGCTGCATTCTCATTATCATCATGAAGAAGGATAACTGAAAGCTTCTCGGCCAAATGAGAAACCTGAAGCCAAGAACAGACATGTAATGTGTGTATAGTAATACTGGTGCCTTGTTATGTGACAGATGGGACTTTAGTCCACCAAAGGCACTAGTGATGAGATGCGACCTCTACCTCTGCACCCGTAGAGCCATGGTGTGCCCCAGAGGTATGTTTCCCCTCTCCTTTATGCTACATTACATTCATATTTCTCATATTATTATATATTAGTAATATGTATATAATAATGTGACTATTGATGCTTGCAGTTCTAGATATTACCACTAGGTGTCTGTTTGCCCTCTACCAGCTATGACACACTGTAGCGTAATAGGCTATTATTCAGCACTCCATCTGTTGTGAAACTACATTTCCCAGCATGCTCCATTCATTTATATGCGAGTACAACTCCCAGCAGGCATACCTTGCTCTGCTCTTCTAAGAAATCACATATAAATGAATGGAGCATGCTGGGAAATGTAGTTCCACAACAGCTGGAGTGCCGGAGTTTGCCTCCCCCTGTGCTACAGTGTGTCATAGCTGGTAGAGACGAAAGTGACACCTAGTGGTAATATCTGGAACTGCAAGCTTCAATAAAGCTGTGAATTTAAAGGGACCCGTCATCAGAACTGCCAACTGAACGATTTACAGGTTCCCACTGTTCACGCGGTCGGCTTTCAGAAACTGCGCCAGGATGCAGGCGATTCATATTCTACAGCCACATGGGCCTCCTTAATGGCTTGGAGCCTCACTGGTCACTCATGAGAATATATATTAGACGTGAGTGGATCCTTAACCCCTTTAAGGACACAGCCCTATTTCACCTTAAGGACTTGGCCATTTTTTGCTAATCTGACCAGTGTCACTTTAAGTGCTGATAACTTTAAAAACCCTTTGCCTTATCCAGGCCATTCCGAGAATGTTTTTTCGGCACATATTGTACTTCATGACACTGGTAAAATTAAGTCAAAAAATTCTTTTTTATTTATAAAAAAAAATACCAAATTTACCAAAGATTTGTATAAAATTGCTATTTCAAGTTTCAATTTCTCTACTTCTATAATACATAGTAATACCTCCAAAATAGTTTATTACTTTACATTCCCCATATGTCTACTTTATGTTTGGATCATTTTGGGAATGATATTTTTTTTTTTGGGGATGTTACAAGGCTTAGAAGCAAAATCTTGAAATTTTTCAGAAATTTTCAAAATTTTTAAGGACCAGTTCAGGTCTGAAGTCACTTTGCGAGGCTTTACATAATAGAAACCACCCAAAAATGACCCCATTCTATAAACTATACCCTCAAGGTATTCAAAACTGATTTTACAAACTTTTGTTAACCCTTAGGTGTTCCACAAGAATTAATGGAAAATAGAGATGCAATTTAAAATGTAAATTTTTTGGCAAATTTTCCATTTTAATCAATTTTTCCCAGTAAACAAAGCAAGGTTAACAGCCAAACAAACTCCAATATTTTGGCCCTGATTCTGTAGTTTCGGAGAACACCCCATATGTGGTCGTAAACTACTGTGCGGGCAAACGGCAGGGCGCAGAAGGAAGGAATGCCATACGGTTTTTGGAAGCAGTTTTGCTGGACTGTTTTTTTTGACTCCCCTGTCCATTTGGAAGCCCCCCATGAGCACCCCTAGGAGTAGAAGACTCCAATAAAGTGACCATTGTAGAAAACTAAGGGACTCGGAGAGGGGTGGAGTATTTGTTGGTACTAGTATAGGGTAAATATTGATTTTTGGTTTGGCTCTATATACACTTTTTGAGAGGCAAAGATAAAAGAAATAGCTGTTTTGGCAACCGTTTTTATTTTTTGATTATTTACTACATTCATCTGTCCTGGTAGATCATGTGATATTTATATAGACCTGGTTGTCACGGGATGCGGCGATACCTAATATGTATAATTGTTTTTTAATTTATGTAAGTTTTACACAATGATTTCATTTTTGAAGCAAAAAAATCATGTTTTAGTGTTTCCATAGTCTGAGAGCCATAATTTTTTCAGTTTTTGGGCGATTACCTTGGGTAGGGTATGATTTTTCCGGGATGAGATGACGGTTTGATTGGCACTATTTTGGGGTGCGTGTGACTTTTTGATCGTTTGCTATTACACTTTTTGTGATGTAAGGTGACAAAAAAATGGTTTATTTAGCACAGTTTTTATTTTAAATTTTTTACGGTGTTCATCTGAGGGGTTAGGTCATGTGATATTTTTCTAGAGCCGGTCGATACGGACGCGGCGATACCTAATATGTATACTTTTTTTTTTATTTATGTAAGTTTTACAGAATAATATAATTTTTGAAACAAAAAAAAATGATGTTTTAGTGTCTCCATATTCTGAGAGCCATAGTTTTTTTTATTTTTTGGGCGATTATCTTAGGTAGGGGCTCATTTTTTGAGGGATGAGGTGACGGTTAGATTGGTACTATTTTGGTGGGCAAACGCCTTTTTGATCGCTTGCTGTTGTACTTTTTGTGATGTAAGGTGACAAAATAAATGGTTTATTTAGCACAGTTTTTATTTTTTATTTTTTACGGTGTTCATCTGAGGGGTTAGCTCATGTGATATGACTGTTTATTTTTACTTGAAACTTTTAATTTTTTGGGGGGAGAAAACTTTATGTTTTCAACTTTTTCTTTTCACTTTATTTTTTGTCCCACTTTGGGACTTGAACTTTGGGGGGTCTAATCCTTTACAATGCATTCCAATACTTCTGTATTGGAATGCATTGGCTGTATGAGTAATACTGTGTGTATTACTCATACAGCTTCCGGGGCCTGTGAGATCCAGGGGGCTGATCTGAATTGACCCCCCCCGGCGTTGTGACAGGATGCCCGCTGAATGATTTCAACGGGCATCCTGTTCCAAATAACCCCCGCCGCGCTGCAATCGCGTTTTAAACCCATGACGTACCGGTACGTCATGCTTCCCTCATGCGCGAGACTACGGAGCAGAGATTACATGACGTCAGATAGTGCAGTGAATAAACTAAGTGCTAGGCGGTGCTGGGCTCCGGATCGATGGCGGCGGCCGGGGCTCCAGGAGATCGTGGGACAACCCCTTGGGGCTCCTGACAGAGGGATTTACATATAAAAAAGATCGGTTTTTATAAGAATATAAGGCACACAGAGAATAAACAGAGGGATCATTGTAAAAACTGCATGGAGACTAATGGGCACATATAATATCTACATAGCGTTAATCTGGTGACAGAATTCCAGTGGTCTGGAAGAAGAATCTCACAGTAAGTGCAGAAGATCTGGACCTCATCTTGCTCTAGATAGGTAGATAACAAAACGCTTGGCTACATTCCCCGGCTTCTGGTCTTCTCCGGGGCCGGGACCTCTCTGGAGGTTTTGCAGAGTAAAGGGGCACTGGCGTTATGGCTATGGGGCTTCTTCTCAGATATGTCCGCTCCTGCCCATCCATGGGTACAACCTGAGAGGAGCAGAACCGGGAGCGTCCACAAGGGGGACCCAGACACCAAACACGGCACCGGAGCCGAGCGGCCGGGTGGGGCTGAAGAATCGTGTAGTCGATATGTCCGATCACCTCTGCTTCATATCATAGGGATCAGTAAATAAAAATAATATTCTATAACAGGGGAAAGGTATGCTGTATCACAGAGAGGATTAGATACACAGCTCAGCAGTCAGTATCACACAGGAATAGATTAGATACACAGCTCAGCAGACAGTATCACACAGGAGAGGATTAGATACACAGCTCAGCAGTCAGTATCACAGGAGAGGATTAGATACACAGCTCAGCAGACAGTATCACACAGGATAGGATTAGATACACAGCTCAGCAGACTGTATCACACAGGATAGGATTAGATACACGGCTCAGCAGACAGTATCACACAGGATAGATTAGATACACAGCTCAGCAGACTGTATCACACAGGAGAGGATTAGATACACAGCTCAGCAGACAGTATCACACAGGATAGGATTAGATACGCGGCTCAGCAGACGGTATCACACAGGAGAGGATTAGATACACAGCTCAGCAGACAGTATCACACAGGAGAGTATTAGATACACAGCTCAGCAGACAGTATCACACAGGAGAGTATTAGATACACAGCTCAGCAGACAGTATCACACAGGAGAGTATTAGATACACAGCTCAGCAGACAGTATCACACAGGAGAGTATTAGATACACAGCTCAGCAGACAGTATCACACAGGAGAGGATTAGATACACGGATCAGCAGACTATCACACAGGATAGGATTAGATACACAGCTCAGCAGACAGTATCACACAGAATAGGATTAGATACACAGCTCAGCAGACTGTATCACACAGGACAGGATTAGATACACAGCTCAGCAGACAGTATCACACAGGACAGGATTAGATACACAGCTCAGCAGACTGTATCACACAGGATAGGATTAGATACACGGACAGCAGACTATCACACAGGAAGGATTAGATACACGGATCAGCAGACTATCACACAGGATAGGGTTAGATACACAGCTCAGCAGACTGTATCACACAGGATAGGATAGATACACAGCTCAGCAGACTCTATCACACAGGACAGGATTAGATACAAAGCTCAGCAGGCAGTATCACACAGGATAGGATTAGATACACAGCTCAGCAGACAGTATCACACAGGACAGGATTAGATACACAGCTCAGCAGACAGTATCACACAGGATAGGATTAGATACACAGCTCAGCAGACAGTATCACACAGGATTAGATACACGGCCCCAGACTGTATCACACAGGATAGGATTAGATACACAGCTCGGCAGACAGTATCACACAGGATTAGATACACGTCTCGTCTCTTACCTGATGCAGTTTAGTCAGTAATCCATATGACTCTGCCTTTAAACCCCTGATCCGTCAGTTATACTCACCTGACACATTCTGAGGGATCATGGGAGTTGTAGTCCTCACCCACCAGCTCTTGCTCCCAGGAGTCAGCTGTACCTCATTTCCCAGTACAGGCACTGGTTTGCTCCCAGTAAGTATTTCCAGTTTCCCAGCTTTCCATGGATCCTGAATGGCACATACACCCCCCGGCCGCTCCCCGGGGTCTTACTCTGAAGGCGCGTTTACATGAGACGCATCGAAAACCGCCCCCAGGACTAAAGGTCTTTTACAGGGAGCGATTATCCGGGATACGTGTTTGTAGAAATGCTCCTTCCGGATAATCTGCCTTCATGAAAGATGGCGGCTCATTCCTCGGGTGATCGTCGTTCTGCCGGCCCGGAAAATCATGGCTCCTGCGCAGGCGATCCTGGTGTATAAAGACCGATCTGCTGCGCAGAGACAATGATCTTCTATGGGGAGAGGTAATCGCTGTATATGTCGCCTGTCCCCGGACCGCGGAGGGGATTGCGGTTGTGTAAAACGTCACTTACGCGTTTTTACCGCCATTTAGCCGATCAGCTATTGACCTGCGTTTATTAAACCTTTATTTCACCTGTAAAAATCATGCGTCCGATAATCACAGCGACGGCGGTGAAACAATATGTGGTTCTGCACCAGCCCCGGAGGAGAGGAGCGGAGGATGGGAGTGGTAGTGGCTCACAGAGGCAGTGACAGGAGGGCACACCCTTCTTCCCTCGGGGCACACCCTGATGGTGGGGCTCCTGCCTGATGGCGGTCGGGGGCCCTTCATGTTGTTGGTTTGCAGTAAGGAAGGAGGAGGAGATGCAGCGGCCGCGTACGGTGCAGGAGGGGGACAACAAACCTCTTTTTGCTAAAGAGCAGAATGGGAGTAGTACATCCAACGGTATCAAAACACAGTTCTGGATAACTCAGTGCAAAACCTTCCCAGAAAGAAATGTATGGATGTGAGTAACGATGGGGGTTGTAGTCTCTTTTCTCTCCTCCCAGAGTCTCTGGCGTCGTTCTGACAAAACATATAAGGTGACCGACAGCAGGAAACGGAGGTCACAGATCGCAGTGTCACACATCGCATCTCACCATAGTCTCCGACCTCTGCCGCTCCAGCTGTTGTGTCACTACACTCCCAGCATGCTCCAGTCACTTATAGATTTGCAATGGCCAGGATAGGGGTTGTTAAAGTGCTGTATCTGCAGCGTGCGCAGGGTACTACCCCAGGGCCCTTCCAAGGTGTTATAACACACGTCCCAGATAGGAATGCCAGACTGGTGTATTGGCCTATAATGTCAGTATAGGGCGGTGAAAATGTGTCACGGTGTCTCCTACCTGGGTACGGCCGGACTCCTCGGCTCACTTGCATAAAATCTAAGTGTAGTGATAGTAGGAGGAATAGAGGAATTCTGCAGCAGAAATGATGTCCAGACCTTAGGATGAAGTTCAAACGTTTCTTTACTGAAGATAACTTGTTATTCAAGCGGTATACAGCCTTGGTCTCTAGTCCCTAGCAGGTTTTAGCAATGACTGGCAGGAATAAATGCTTCAGGACTTTAAATGTGAGCTTGCAGGATAAGTCGTCTGCTTGGTAGCTCTGTATGTGACAGGAACTAATCTTCTGCACTTTTCTATAACTTCTGCTTTGTGGGGACAGACTAGCTGAGAGGAATGGCTTCTCCTAGGTCTCTGGACTTATCTCTCAGATGATTTCTTCCTGGAACTCTGGAGGGTTGTTGCAGTTTCTGCTTCTTCCTCCAGCCGAGACTGAAGGAGCTCAGACTAGGAATATGAATAAGTCTCAGACTGAGACTTGGCCCTTGCTGTCTCCCCTATCCAGGAGGTAACTAACTCTGAGGATCTAACTGTTTTTCCCTCCCTTGCTACTAAGAAAGACAGAATAGTCCACCTCTCTTCAGAAGGGGGGGGGGGGGGGGCAGAATAGAACAGGATGGTTCCACTCTGAACTTCTACCAATGATGCTACCACCTGCTGGTATACCAGGAAAATGACTTGAATTGAATTTAACATGGTTTTAAATGCACATTTGTGGAGAAGATAAGCAAAATCACAGCAGATGACAGTGTGAAAGCTCTTAGAAGTTAGTAGCGGGTTAGAGGCGTGTAGTAACACAACTCTGGGGTGTTACAGATACACTTCAACAGCTGAGCAAGTGTGCATGCTGGGAGTTGTAGTTCTATAACAGCTGGACTGGGGAGGCTGCTGCCCCCAGGGCACAATTTGCCAGGAAAACATCACAATCTTCATCAGAAATCCCAACCTGCTGGACGTACAGAGACATCACCGGGCCCCACAGCAAGAGTCTACACGGGGCCCCAATGCCCCATTCTTAGCCCCTCCCACTACCCGTTCCTGCAGTATATACAGTAGTGTACTGACATGTGAGGTACGAGGTAGAAATTACAGCTCACACCTCACATATCAGTACACTGCTGTATATACTATATATCTGTACACTGCATCTATTATACCTCGTGCCTCACATATCAGTACACTGCTGTATATACTATATATCTGTACACTGCATCTATTATACCTCATACCTCACATATCAGTACACTGCTGTATATACTATATATCTGTACACTGCATATATTATACCTCATACCTCACATATCAGTACACTGCTGTATATACTATATATCTGTACACACTGCATCTATTATACCTCGTACCTCACATATCAGTACATTGCTGTATATACTATATATCTGTACACACTGCATCTATTATACCTCGTACCTCACATATCAGTACACTGCTGTATATACTATATATCTGTACACACTGCATCTATTATACCTCATACCTCACATATCAGTACACTGCTG
This sequence comes from Bufo bufo, assembly GCF_905171765.1. Lineage (NCBI taxonomy): Eukaryota > Metazoa > Chordata > Amphibia > Anura > Bufonidae > Bufo > Bufo bufo. The sequence continues at coordinate 12,494,093 of NC_053395.1, forward strand.
TATATACTATATATCTGTACACTGCATCTATCATACCTCGTACCTCACATATCAGTACACTGCTGTATATACTATATATCTGTACACACTGCATCTATTATACCTCACATATCAGTACACTGCTGTATATACTATATATCTGTACACACTGCATCTATATACATATACACACACACACACACACACTGCATCTATTATACCTCGTACCTCACATTGATATGTAAGGTAAGAGGTATAATAGATGCAGTGTGTATATTGTGGGGATCCGCTCTGGTAGGCAGTGGTAGCGAGTGCAGTATAAAGGCAACACAGACCGGTCTTGGTGTAAAACACGATGCTTTGTTTATTCACACGGTGCATATTTGTGAAAGACGGTGCAGTTCATAGGGAGGGTGGTCACAAACAACAGCAAAATAATAGTTCAAACACAGCAAGTCCCTGCTGCAGGCTACTTGAGGCCTGTTTCAGTCACATCAAGCAAAGTCTATTTAAAGCCAGGAGTAATGTCACCTTTTTCTCCTTGGTGAAGTAAGTCCATTGGTCCTGCTTCTAGCCACGGAACACGGATCCCTCCTGGCTTCAGCCGCGGGTCCCTGCACACTCCTTTACAGGCCACAGCACGCAGCCCAGCTCACCTCCACTTCTCACTCTCACAGCCAGAGAACACAGAAGCTCCACATGTGCACCACACCCTTGTTGCTGGTCGGGTTTTAACCCTTCCCTGCAAAACCTGGCCTGGACCGTGGGGAGACAGGCACCAGCCCGCATATCTGCATGGTCCCAATAAGAGCCGGGCCCAGATCCACTGTTAACAGCATAACCGCTGCAAAATGCACTTTTCCGGCTCTTACTCCACCGGGGCCAGGACCCCCGGTGGCACGTACCTCCCGTCTACCACCACCCAGGTACTCTCCTACATATCCCCCCCCTTTGTTCAACCCTGAAGGGTTGCACACCCTGTTCAATCCTGAGAGGTTGGACACACGTACAACAGTGTACCCGGGACAGGGCATCGGCATTCCCCTTGTAAGCGGCCCTGCCTGTGTTTGACACTGAACTTAAAATTCTGGAGGGACAAGAACCATTTTGGTGACCCGGGCACTCCCCTCCTTGGCCCGGCTCATCCACTGAAGAGGGGAATGGTCGGTCACCAGACGGAACCTTCTCCCTAACAGATAGTACCTAAGGGACTCGAGGGCCCACTTAATGGCCAGGCATTCTCTCTCTACCACGCTGACTTGGTTTCCGCTGGGGTGAGTTTGCGACTCAGGAAGACAACAGGGTGTTCCTCCCCACTGATTTCCTGAGAGAGTTACTGCCCCTAGGCCCACTCTAGAGGCGTCCGTCTGAACGACAAATTCCCGTGTGAAGTCGGGGTGTCACCAAAACCGGGGACCCACACAGAGCCGACTGTCAAACGGGAGAATGCCTCTTCCGCCTGCTCATCCCAGCGACCAACACAGTCTTCCTCTCCTTTAAAAAGTCTTGTCAATGGGGCCGCTACTGTGGCAAAGTTTGGGATAAAGCACCTGTAATATCCTACCATCCCTAGGAACGAACGTACTTGCTTGGTGGTAAGAGGTCTGGGCCAGCTCTTGATCGCCTCAACCTTGTTTACCTGGGGTTTGACAACTCCCCGCCCAATCAGGTATCCCAGGTACCGGACCTCCTCGAACCCGATCAAACACTTTTTTGGGTTGGCCGTCAGTTCGCTTTTCTAAGTGAATCAACTACGGCCTGTACCTTGGCAGGTGACTCTCCCAGTCCTGGCTAAACTCGATGAAGTCGTCCAGATATGCCGAAGCAATATGGACGATGGGGCCGTAGGAGGACATCCATCAATCGCTGGAAGGTGGCTGGAGCGCCATGTAGGCCAAAGGGCAAAACTTGGTACTGAAATAACCCCTCGGGGGTGACAAAGGGCCGTCTTCTCCTTTGCCGCCTCCGTGAGAGGCACCTGCCAATATTCTATTTTTGAGGTAGAGGACGAGAAATAGCGAGCTTTCCTAGCCGTTCTATGAGCTCGTCTACCCGGGGCATGGGGTAGGCATTGAATTTCGACACTTCGTTGAGCTTTCTAAAGTCATTGCAGAAGCGCAGAGTACCGTCAGGTTTTGGGATGAGGACTATGGGCTGGCCCACTCGCTCCTTGACTCCTCAATCACCCCTAAACCTCAACATGGACCTTACTTCTCTGAAATGCCTGTCGCCGGGCCTCCGGTACACGATGCGGCTTTAGACCCTGACGTGGGGCTCGGTGACACTGCATCATGGTCGGACTACCGAAGTTCGACAGGGAGCTCAGAGAACACGTCCCTATTTCGACTCACCAACTCTTTGGCTTCCTGAGCTTGTTTGGTCGACAGACCACCCGCTATCTTTACCGCGGAGGTGCCCTCCGGGACCTCGCGGGGAGCTGGGATGCTTCCCCGCAGACAAGACCAGTGCTTGGGCCGTCCCCAATGAAACACTCCCTATCTCTCCACGACTTCAGTAAATTACATTGATATACCTGTTTCTGGCTTCCGCCGGCCTTGCTGGGATATCTTGTAATTTCACTGACCCTACCTTCTCTTTCACCTCGTAGGGACCTTGCCACCATGCCAAAAACTTACTGTCAATGGTGGGGACTAGCACCAGTACCCGGTCACCCGGGTTAAATGTCCGGACCTGGGGCACTCCGGTTGTTACCCGGCTCTGTGCCAGTTGGGCGGCCTCCATGTGTTCCCGGACGATTGGTAGGACTGTCTCTATACGGTCCTGCATCTTTTCTATATGCTCTATAATACTCTTGTGTGGGGTGGGCTCTTGCTCCCACGCCTCTTTAGCGAGTGTCCAGCAACCCTCTGGCCGTCGACCATACAATAGCTCAAAGGGCGAGAATCCCGTAGATTCCCTGGGGCACTTCTCGCACTGCGAACAATACGTACGGCAGCAACAGGTCCCAATCCTTTCCGTCTTTGGCTACGGTTCTTTTGAGCATAGTTTTTAGGGTTTTGTTAAAGCGCTCCACTAGTCCGTCGGTTAAGGATGGTATACGGACGTGTGTACCGTTAACCCCTAAAAGCTTGCAGAGCTCCCTCGTCACCTTAGACATGAAGGGCGTCCCCTGGTCGTTAAGATCTCTTTGGAATCCCCACTTTTGCGAACATACCCATGAGTTATTTAGCTATGAGCTTAGCTGAAGTATGACGTAGTGGGATCGCTCAGGAATATCTGGTGGCATAGTCTAAGACCAACCAAGATATGCTGGTGCCCACTGGGCCGACTTGTTTATGGGGGCCTACCAGATCCATCCCTATCCTTTCGAAGGGGACCTCGATGATGGGCATGGGGACTAGGGGACTGTGATAGTGGGACTGGGGGCTCGTCATCTGACACCTGGACAGTGGATTGGCAAAACCTTTTGACCTCTCATAAACCCGGTCCAAAAGAACCTTTGCAGAATCCACTCTTGTTTTTTTTTTACGCCCAAATGTCCTCCCAGCACGTGGGAGTAGGCCAAGTCCAGTACCACACTGGCGGTATGGCTGGGTACCACCGAGCTTGCTCCACTACCTCGTGCTGCACTTTGTCCACCTATACAGCAGGTCCTGGTTAAAAGCCAGATGGGGAAACACTGAGTCGGCTTCTGGGTGCTGAGCCACCCCATTTACCACTGTCACCCCCTTCCCTCGCCCGCAAGTAATGTCGGATCCTGGAGCTGGGCGGGTCCCGAACGTGTCACGGGATACCTCCAGGTCCGGGATGGACAGGGTTTCCACGGATTCGCCTGCCAACACCTCTAGGGGAAACCTATCGGGATGACACTCTACAGGTGATGTGGTGACCCCCTACGGCTGGTATCCCCGCATCGGGATCCTCGGGAACTGGGGCCCGATTGTCGTCCTGTTCCTAAGGGAAGGCATATCGCTCTTCCATAGAGTCCAGAACAAAGGAAAAAGTCCCTTCCCAGTATGGCGGGCAATAAGGTCGATTTGCGTCCCACTCCGACGACATGCTGCACCTCTTTGCCCAACAAGGACATGGTAACCCTGGCAGTGGGGTACTCCCGGCGATCCCCATGGATACAGACAATGGACAGGGTTTGCTTCTCTGGGAAGTGTCTCAGACACTAAGGACTCATGCACTAGAGTCACCAGGCTCCCAGAGTCCAGCAAAGCATTATTCGGATGCCCATTGACCAAAATCTTGGCACAGAGGTGGCATATCGGCGTCCGTCCGGGCGATCCGCGGTACATACAGGCCTGGGCAAAGAAAGAGTATCGGCGAGGCGAACCCGCAGTCCATGGGTTCAGGTGTTTGAGGACAGTTCGCTGCCCTATGACCCAGGCCGTGGCAGGTGCCAACAGTTGAATCGCCGTGGTCCCTCCCCGGTCTCTCTTCCCTGGAGGTAGCACTAGCCCCCCCCCCCCCTTTGTGGTTGGGTCCCTTTTTCCCGGATCCCCTAGCCAGAGAGGGAGCCTGACGGGATTCCCATACCTGCGTTGAGTCCCGCACCAAGTCCTGGGTCGCCACATACCTCTCGACTATGGTTTACTAACTCATCCAGGTTGCCGGGTCTCCCTGACCAACCCAGCGCTGTATGGCCCTTGGCAGTGTCCGCACCAAACGATCGACCACCACTCCGTTCCAGCCATCTGCAAGGGGCTCAATGTCTCAGGCTACAGCCATTTTTTTACCAGGTGTAACAGGTCATAGGCCTGGGACCGAGCAGGCCGCGACTCGGAGAAGGCCCACTGGTAGACTCGATGTGCACGCACATAGGTATTAACCCCAAGACAAGCCAACACCTCCCCCTTCAGCCTCTTATAGCTTTTGCCTTCCTCCTGACTGAGGTCAAAGTAGGCCTTTTGTGCGTCTCCCACTAAAAATGGCGCTACTACTTCGGCCCACTGTTCTGCCGGTAACCTTTCCTGTTCCACAGTGCGTTCGAAGACCATCAGGAACGCCTCAATATCATCCTCGGGGCCCATCTTTCTAAACGCTGAGCGCACCTTATCCCGGGCAGCAGGTAGGACTGCGGTCCCCCCCGGGACGGCTTGTTGTTGTAACACACGCATGGACTCCTGCATAGTCGCCAGTTGCTGGGCCAGTAGACTATTCAACTGCCGCTGGTCTCTCAGGGCTTCCTCATGTCTCCGAGTAGCCTCCTCATTACTTTGCACCAAGTGTCTAATGGCCTCCTCCATCTTATCTGGAGCCACAAAACTTGCCGGCTTAATATATGACATACAGTCCAAACAACACAATTTTCGGCCTCACTGGCTGTTTGCCCGCTGAAGCCACCAATTGTGGGATCCGCTCTGGTAGGCAGTGGTAGCGAGTGCAGTATAGAGGCAACACAGACCGGTCTTGGTGTAAAACACGATGCTTTGTTTATTCACACGGTGCATATTTGTGAAGACGGTGCAGTTCATAGGAGGGTGGTCACAAACAACAGCAAAATAATAGTTCAAACACAGCAAGTCCCTGCTGCAGGCTACTTGAGGCCTGTTTCAGTCACAACAAGCAAAGTCTATTTAAAGCCAGGAGTAATGTCACCTTTTTCTCCTTGGGTGAAGTAAGTCCATTGGTCCTGCTTCTAGCCACGGAAACACGGATCCCTCCTGGCTTCAGCCACGGGTCCCTGCACACTCCTTTACAGGCCTCAGGCACGCAGCCCAGCTCACCTCCACTTCTCACTCTCACAGCCAGAGAACACAGAAGCTCCACACTGCGCACCACACCCTTGTTGCTGGTCGGGTTTTAACCCTTCCCTGCAAAACCTGGCCTGGACCGTGGGGAGACAGGCACCCGCCCGCATATCTGCATGGTCCCAATAAGAGCCGGCCCAGATCCACTGTTAACAGCATAACACGCTGCAATAATGCACTTTTCCGGCTCTTACTCCACCGGGGCCAGGACCCCCGGTGCACGTACCTCCCGTCTACCACCACCCCAGGTACTCTCCTACAATATATAAATATATAGTATATACAGCAGTGCACTGATATGTGAGGTACGAGGTATAATAGTTGCAGTGTGTACAGATATATAGTCTATACAGCAGTGTACTGAGATGTGAGGTACGAGGTATAATAGATGCAGTGTACAGATATATAGTATATACAGCAGTGTACTGATATGTGAGGTACGAGGTATAATAGATGCAGTGTGTACAGATATATATACTATATATCTGTACACACTGCATCTATTATACCTCGTACCTCACATATCAGTACACTGCTGTATATACTTTATATCTGTACACCCCTGCATCTATTACACCTCGTACCTCACAATCAGTACACTGCTGTATATACTATATATCTGTACACTGCACTATTATACCTCATACCTCACATATCGAGTACACCGCTGTATATACTATTATCTGTACACACTGCATCTATAATACCTCATACCTCACATATCAGTACACTGCTGTATATACTATATATCTGTACACACTGCGTCTATTATACCTCGTACCTCACATATCAGTACACTGCTGTATATACTATATATCTGTACACACTGCATCTATTATACCTCGTACCTCACATATCAGTACACTGCTGTATATACTATATATCTGTACACACTGCATCTATTATACCTCGTACCTCACATATCAGTACACTGCTGTATATACTATATATCTGTACACACTGCGTCTATTATACCTCGTTACCTCACATATCAGTACACTGCTGTATATACTATATATCTGTACACTGCATCTATTATACCTCATACCTCACATATCAGTACACCGCTGTATATACTATATATCTGTACACACTGCATCTATATACCTCATATATCAGTACACATGCTGTATATACTTTCCAGGGAGTGCAGAATATTAGCAAAATAGAGTATTTTGACCACATCATCCTCTTTATGCATGTTGTCATACTCAAGCTGTATAGGCCTCGTAAGCCTACTACCAATTAGCATATTAGGTGATGTGCATCTCTCGTAATGAGAAGGGGAGTGTGATCTATGACATCACACCCTATATCAGGTGTGCATAATCTATTACAGGCAACTTCCTTTCCTTTGGCAAAATAGGGTCAAAACGAACGGACTTGACCAGGGCTCAGAAAAGTCAAAAATAGGTGAGATTATCCTGCAGAGGATGCAGCACTCTTAAAATTGCAAAGCTTCTGAAGCGTGATCATCGAACAATCAAGCGTTTTCATTCAAAATAGTCAACAGGGTCGCAAGAAGCGTGTGGAAAAACCAAGGCGCAAAATAACTGCCCATGAACTGAGAAAAGTAAAGCGTGCAGCTGCCAAGATGCCACTTGCCACCAGTTTGGCCATATTTCAGAGCTGCAACATCACTGGAGTGCCCAAAAGCACAAGGTGTGCAATACTCAGAGACATGGCCAAGGTAAGAAAGGCTGAAAGACGACCACCACTGAACAAGACACACAAGCTGAAACGTCAAGACTGGGCCAAGAAATATCTCAAGACTGATTTTTCTAAGGTTTTATGGACTGATGAAATGAGAGTGAGTCTTGATGGGCCAGATGGATGGGCCCGTGGCTGGATTGGTAAAGGGCAGAGAGCTCCAGTCCGACTCAGACGCCAGCAAGGTGGAGGTGGAGTACTGGTTTGGGCTGGTATCATCAAAGATGAGCTTGTGGGGCCTTTTCGGGTTGAGGATGGAGTCAAGCTCAACTCCCAGTCCTACTGCCAGTTTCTGGAAGACACCTTCTTCAAGCAGTGGTACAGGAAGAAGTCTGCATCCTTCAAGAAAAACATGATTTTCATGCAGGACAATGCTCCATCACACGCGTCCAAGTACTCCACAGCGTGGCTGGCAAGAAAGGGTATAAAAGAAGAAAATCTAATGACATGGCCTCCTTGTTCACCTGATCTGAACCCCATTGAGAACCTGTGGTCCATCATCAAATGTGAGATTTACAAGGAGGGAAAACAGTACACCTCTCTGAACAGTGTCTGAGAGGCTGTGGTTGCTGCTGCACGCAAGGTTGATGGTGAAACATAGAATGTGTCGGCAGATAAGAACCATTTGGCCCATCTAGTCTGCCCAATATATCTGAATACTATGGATAGCCCCTGGCCCTATCTTATATGAAGGATAGCCATATGCCTATCCCATGCACGCTTAAACCCCTTCACTGTATTTGCAGCTACCACTTCTGCAGGAAGGCTATTCCATGCATCCACTACTCTCTCAGTAAAGTAATACTTCCTTATATTACTTTTAAACCTATGCCCCTCTAATTTAAAACTGTGTCCTCTTGTGGTAGTTTTTCTTCTTGTAAATCTTCTCTCCTCCTTTACCGAGTTGATTCCCTTTATGTATTTAAAAGTTTCTATCATCTCCCCTCTGTCTGGTCTTTCTTCCAAGCTATACATATTAAGGTCCTTTAACCTTTCCTGGTAAGTTTTATCCTGCAATCCATGTACTAGTTTAGTAGCTCTTCTCTGAACTCTCTCTAGAGTATCTATATCCTTCTGGAGATATGGCCTACAGTACTGAGCACAATACTCCAAGTGAGGTCTCACCAGTGTTCTGTACAGCGGCATAAGCACTTCACTCTTTGTACTGAACAGATCAAAACACTGACAGAATCCATGGATGACAGGCTTTTGAGTGTCCTTGCAAAGAAAGGTGGCTATATTGGTCACTGATTTGTTTTTGTTTTGTTTTTGAATGTCAGAAATGTATATTTGTGAATGTTGAGATGTTATATTGGTTTCACTGGTAAAAATAAATAATTGAAATGGGTATATATTTGTTTTTTGTTAAGTTGCCTAATAATTATGCACAGTAATAGTCACCTGCACACACAGATATCCCCCTAAAATAGCTAAAACTAAAAACAAAGTAAAAACTACTTCCAAAAATATTCAGCTTTGATATTAATGAGTTTTTTGGGTTCATTGAGAACATGGTTGTTGTTCAATAATAAAATTCATCCTCAAAAATACAACTTGCCTAATAATTCTGCACTCCCTGTATATCTGTACACGGCATCTATTATACCTCATACCTCACATATCAGTACACTGCTGTATATACTATATATCTGTACACACTGCATCTATTATACCTTGTACCTCACATATCAGTACACTGCTGTATATACTATATATCTGTACACACTGCCTCTATTATACCTCGTACCTCACATATCAGTACACTGCTGTATATACTATATATCTGTACACACTGCATCTATTATACCTCGTACCTCACATATCAGTACACTGCTGTATATACTATATATCCGTACACACTGCATCTATTATACCTCGTACCTCACATATCAGTACACTGCTGTATATACTATATATCTGTACACACTGCATCTATTATACCTCGTACCTCACATATCAGTACACTGCTGTATATACTATATGTCTGTACACACTGCCTCTATTATACCTCGTACCTCACATATCAGTACACTGCTGTATATACTATATATCCGTACACACTGCATCTATTATACCTCATACCTCACATATCAGTGCACTGCTGTATATACTATATATCTGTACACTGCATCTATTATACCTCGTACCTCACATATCAGTACACTGCTGTATATACTATATATCTGTACACACTGCATCTATTATACCTCGTACCTCACATATCAGTACACTGCTGTATATACTATATATCTGTACACACTGCATCTATTATACCTCGTACCTCACATATCAGTACACTGCTGTATATACTATATATCTGTACACACTGCCTCTATTATACCTCGTACCTCACATATCAGTACACTGCTGTATATACTATATATCTGTACACACTGCATCTATTATACCTCGTACCTCACATATCAGTACACTGCTGTATATACTATATATCTGTACACTGCATCTATTATACCTCGTACTTCATATATCAGTACACTGCTGTATATACTATATATCTGTACACTGCACCTATTATACCTCGTACCTCACATATCAGTACATTTTTTTTTATTTTTCTGCCTATCGTCTTATGTAGGGGCTAATTTTTTGCGGGATGAGGTGATGTTTTCAGAGGCACCATTGTGAGGTACATTGTACTTTTTGATCACTTGCTACTGCACTTATTTAGGGGAAAGTGACCAAAAATGTGCATTTTGGCACTTAAAATTTTTTTTTTTTTAAGGCATTCATCTGACAAAATAGGCCATGTGATATTTTTAAAGAGCCGGTCATTATGGACGCGGCGATATCAAATATGTCAGTTTTTCTTTTTTTTTTCAATTTTTTTACAATTTTATATTTGTTTATTATGTGAAAGGGGCGTTTTTTTTTACTTCAAACTTTTATATTTTTATTCTGAAAATGTTTTTTTTTTACTTTTAACTTTTTTCCCTTTTTCTTTTTGTCCCACTGTGGGACTTTGGCTTTTGGGGTCTGCTCCCCTCTACAATGCATTACAGTACGTGTATTACCAGTGGAATATCGAGGCCTGGGTCTCACAGGCTTCCGTAGAAGGCAAGCCCCTATACCTGTGGAAAGAACCCTAACCCATCACTGCAGAGCGGGGTCCTGATGGGGAGGGAGCCCCCCTCCCTCCACAAACTCCGTACATGCTGCGGTCAGTGCTGACAGCGGCATACAGAGGGTTAAAGTGCCAGCATCTGTGTAGACAGCAGGGGCTCAGCTGTCAGAAAAACATCTGGACCCTGCCGCTGATCGGGTGCGCACAGCTCCTGCACCTACCTGATCAGTGCACCGTATATGTACGGCAGATGTCGGGAAGTGGTTAAGAAATAAAACCAAAGCATAAAACAAAAAAAAACTATAGAACTAACTTTGCCCTGAAGCCCAAAAACCATCAATGTGTCATTGGCCGGCCATGTTGCTGAAGTTCTCCCGGGGGGGACATACAGCTCTGTTCCATACACTGCTCAACTACACAGACATACAGCTCTGCTACATACACTGCTCAACTACACAGACATACAGCTCTGCTCCATACACTGCTCAACTACACAGACATACAGCTCTGCTCCATACACTGCTCAACTACGCAGACATACAGCTCTGCTGCATACACTGCTCAACTACACAGACATACAGCTCTGCTACATACACTGCTCAACTACACAGACATACAGCTCTGCTACATACACTGCTCATCTACACAGACATACAGCTCTGCTGCATACACTGCTCAACTACACAGACATACAGCTCTGCTGCATACACTGCTCAACTACACAGACATACAGCTCTGCTACATACATTGCTCATCTACACAGACATACAGCTCTGCTACATACACTGCTCATCTACACAGACATACAGCTCTGCTGCATACACTGCTCAACTACACAGACATACAGCTCTGCTGCAAACACTGCTCATCTACACAGACATACAGCTCTGCTACATACACTGCTCAGCTACACATACATACAGCTCTGCTGCATACACTGCTCAACTACACATACATACAGCTATGCTACATATAGTACAGTAAGTAACGGCAGGTATAGCGTATTCTTAACACTTGGTGAACTTTTCCGCAGGATGACAAACAGAAAAACAATGAAAATGAGAAGCACAAAATAAAACCCTCCAGGGAAGAAAAGTGTCAGTTAGGCCCCTTTCAAACGGACGAGATTTCCAGGCAGGTGCAATGCGTGAGGTGAACGCATTGCACCCGCACTGAATCCGGACCCATTCATTTCCATGGGGCTGTGCACATGAGCGGTGATTTTGACGCATCACTTGTGCGTTGCGTGAGAATTGCAGCATCCTCTATTTTGTGCATTTTTCACGCAATGCAGGCCCCATAGACGTGAATGGAACTGCGTGAAAATGATTTTCACGCATGGTTGCTAGGTGACGATCGGGATGGGGACCCGATCTTTATTATTTTCCCTTATAATATGGTTATAAGGGAAAATAATAGCATTCTGAATACAAAATGCTTAGTAGAATGTGGATTGAGGGATTAAAAAAATAAAATAACTCACCTCCTCCTCTTGATCGCGTAGTTGCCAATCTCTTCTTACTTCTTTAATCATGAGCTGCCGGCTAAAGGACCTGTGGTGACGTCACATCACATGGTCCAATCACATGGTCCATCAGATGAGCTCAGTGACGTCACCACAGGTCCTGAAGAAAGAGCAGAGACCGGCAGCTATGGAGGAGATGAGTTAATAATTATTATTTTTTTAACCCTCAATTGACCTTCTACTAAGCATTCTGTATTAAAGAATGCTATTATTTTCCCTTATAACCATGTTATAAGGGAAAATAATAAAATCTACAGAACAACTAACCCAAACCCGAACTTCATTAAAGAAGTTCGGGTCTGGGTACCACATTCAGTTTTTTCTCACGCGCGGAAAAAACTGAACCACGCAACGCAATCGCAGTCAAAACTGACTGAAATTGTGTGCTCACTCGCATGATTTCCCCGCCACGCACCCGCATCCTATCCGGCCCCAATCCGTAACGCTCGTGTGAAAGAGGCCTTACACTGAGAGGCGCCAGGAAGCTCATGCCTCCAGGACGTGAGGCGGTTGCTGCGCGGCTGCTCTACAATAGTTCAGCGACACAGAGAGGGAAGTATTAGAAAGCCGCACCCCGAGCCACATACACCGCCATATAATGCTGCTAACAATAGAACAGAATGTGCATGAAAACCGTACAGTATTAATCACTAGACATGCGGCCGACAGTAACGTAGCGCGGGCGCCGTCCGACATGCTGCGCCGCAGGGAAGGCGACCATTACAAGGGATAGTTAGAAAAGTGCTGAGTCCAGGCAGCGAGCACAACAATGGGAGCTCTATAGGCGGCAC